>NC_064808.1:102125160-102172753 GCF_023721935.1 Panthera uncia
TACCTCATCTATCTTTCAGGGGCCAGCTCAAAAGTTACCTCCTGTCTGAAGTGGGACCTCATTCTATCAGTCAGAGAATAAGAATTTCTTGACTGCGAATGGTATGTCAGACATTGTGCTGAACTCTTCGTATGTATTGGCTCATTTAATTTTCAAAATAATCTGTGAGGGAAATTTCCCTCTTCTGGACCCACAGTACAGTAACTCATTTGTTGGATTCCATATTTGTGAATTAACCCACTCACTTTTATTCCTAACCCTATAACCAATACTCATGGCTCCTTCTGGTTCATTCTCGAATATGTACACAGTGGTGAAAAATTCAAATCACCTGACACACACCTTCCAGCTGAGGTCAAGCAAGGTGACACTCTGCCTTCTTGTTTCAGCTTTCATGCTGTAAACAGTGTCCTTTTCTCCATCTGTTTAGTGACATGCATCTTTTTTTTTTGCATTGTGTTTTTTTGTTAGCAAATTTGCTGTTTAAAATGGCCCCAAAAGGGGCACCTGGGTGGCTCAGTTGGTTGAATGTTAACTCTTGATTTTGGCTCACGTCATGATTTCATGGTTCATGAGATAAAGCCCCATGTTAGGCTCTGGGCTGACAGTGTGGAGCCTGCTTGGGATTCTCTCTCTCTCTCTCTCTCTCTCTCTCTCTCTCTCCCTGTCTGTCTCTCTCTCCCTCTCTGCCCCTCACCCACTCTCTCTCTCTCCCCCGCAAAAAATAAACATTTAAAAGAAGAGAAAATACATGCTAAGTATTATACAGGAAAGAGTTATTGTGGAAGAGAGGATCCCATTATCATTCTTCCAGCAACAGTTTTTGAGAGTCTGTTATGAGATGGTCAGAAGCAGTGGATAAGATTGCGTCCCTGCCCTTGGGTAGCTTGTAGTCCAGTGGGAAAAACAGACAAGCAGGTGGATGTCGTCACAGTGATTCAGAAAGGCACAAGGAAGCTGGTGATTCATTAAGTGATTGCATCTAAGTCACAGTCTAAGCATTCAATGATTGGATCTGCCATTTAAATTTCTTTTAATGTATGCTCTCGCCTTGAGTTAAGTCCTTGCCTCTGGGAAACTTGGATTCTCTATCTCTGTCTCTGTTTCTATGCCTAATTTCTATTTCTTTATCTTCCTGAAGACCTGTGATAGTTAATGTGTGGTTTGGGGGGAAAAACCCCCACAAGACATTGGTTTACATTTTCTACTACCACTGACAAGAGAAACGTAGGCTTTCTTAGGTCTGGAAGAGGAGAATTGTACAGGCTCTGCCCTGCAAAGCTGCCAGCTCATGAAATAAGAAGACAGCAGGGACAAGGGCAGAGCCCTTGAGGCTGTGGCCATGCTGCCAGAGAACCGGCCATGCAGAGCATCACAGATAACAATGCTCAGATGCAAAATCCACATGCTCTGCTGTGCAGAATACGGAAGGTGCCTGCACGCCTGGGTGAGCAGCCACAAGGCTCTCGTTCCAGCAGGACTTGGCTTTTCTATACTGGCCCTAACTAATAACTGTGGTTTGGATCAAGACTTTATGGTCAAATAACAAATGAATCACTTTCTTTCTTTTTCCTATTTTGGCAAGAATTGAAAATAATTAGTGATCTATTCAGCAATTCCAAATACCTCTGCTAGTCTGTTTGGTGTATTTGCTAGAATATATTTGCTAGAAGAACTCTGGCTGCTGTCCAATGAAGGCTGCTTTTCTAAGCCATTTCTTTTATCTTTTAAAGGAGGCAATTGCCCAGAAACATCAATTTTAGGGGATAAAGGGGAATGAGAATGAAAGGGAACCTGGGGTTGCTTTTAGGATTTTTCTTCTCAGCCTTCCCTCTTACGCGTTTTAGGCTTAGGCCTCCGACCTGCCTCCTAGACCTGCCAGATTCTTTGCTTCTGTGACCCTCCCATTCTCCTTCGAATCTCCAGGCTGGTAGGCGGCCCCTCTGTGGCTACTCTAGTCCCTGTGGTCAGTTAAAAGACCACCAATTAGGTGCTCCCCCTACTCTACTGTTGTGGTGTATGCTTCAAAGTTGAAATATGATCTGGCCCCTGACCTGGAGGAATTTATTGTCCAGCAGGGAAAAGTCACATGAAGTGATTGTAATGCTTTGTGATGTGGAGTGGAATCTGTAAAGCAGCAGAGTGGGTGAACGCTTCATCCCACTTGGAGGAAAATCTCACGATGCCCACAGATGCCTCCTTCTCCCGGGCTTGGGATTGTCTCTGAGTAATCTCTTTCTCTCTCTTCTTGGTTGTCTCTAGGTTTGGCTCTTGGAAGGACCCTCCGCTTGTGCTCCATTTCTCTCTGTCCCTGTTGGCCTCGCTGAAGTACATTCCAAAGCCATATGTCAAACTGATTCTTCCCTTTTGTAAAGCTGGCCCTTTTCTCCCATAGCTCTAAGCTAGGATTGGGCCCACTCCCACTTGGGACCTCATTTGTTGTAAATTTGTTTGCTTCCCATATATAATCTCATCTCCACAAAAGGATTATCAACTCCTGAGGCAAGACTATGGCAGTTACTTCCTTAATGTATCTTTCACAAAAACCAATGTAATTTTGAGGCCATAGAATCTGTTCCACGATAATTTTTGATTTTGTCAGTATGGCCCCAGCATTCACATGCTTATTCAGACCTATGGAATCTGATGAAAGCCAGTAATGCTGAGAGGGGTGGTCTGGGGAGATTTTTCAACCAGAAATCATTTTGTTTGTGTATTTCAAGCCTTATTATTTTTCATTTGACCCTGTAAAAATACCTCTTGAGTTTTAGAAAATAAACTGTCTAATTTCACACCCCCAGTGCTTTCCATACCGTGTCCACTTTGAGCAGACCTTCAGAACTAATGCGGTCTCCATTGTATCCTGACACAGAAGAAATGGAATTACAACTTTCCCCAACCTTTGATATTCTAAGTCAGGATCTTGAAAGTTGGAGGAAGGCTCTCAGAGTTCAAAATGTTGATCCATTTTGTCTGACTTTGGCCTCTGGGGAAAGGACATAGGATTCGCCTAATCTTTCAAAAATATTTCCCTACGTTTGGTGTCTTCTGAGCTCAGGGGGTCTCATTATTCCCTTCAAGGGTTCTTGTGACCTGTCAATTATCTAAAAGCTTTTTTCTCTACCCTGCAGATCCTTACCTTTCTTCCATCCCTCTGTGTGTGTGAGCTGCACTCTGATTTTTCCCTACTCATTAGCACCCCATAAAGATATGGACAGGTCATATTAAAATTAGAGCTATTTGATTTTTTTTTTCATGGTTGTAATGAAAGGTTTGGTGAAGAAAAGGAATAAAATTACTGCTTTCAATACCATGTTCCCTGTTGGTAATTCCAAAAGCATATGGATTGTACTTTTTTTTCACCCAGTAAGGAGAAAAAGCTTCTTTTGTATATAATCCTTAATTAACCCTTTTTTTCTGTGAATAGGGTCCCTTAATAAAATACAAGATGGTTCACTACCCACGTTTTATATATTTCTCTATTGTTGGAGTCCCTTCTCAACTCAACCATGGTGTTCTTTTTCTACTCTTCTCCTCAAGCCGATTCTCTTATGTGAAAACGTCCCAGGATCTCCAAAAACGGTATTTTCAAATGCATTTTCTCATCCTCCCCTGTTTTCACCTGGAGAGCAAGGCATTCTTTTTGGAGCCAAACCCAATGCTTCACTGCTGTTCTAACGGCAATACCCTTCACTTCTTCCAGCAGTTATGTTAAGAGGATAAAATTGACTTTGTTACAGAGTAAGGAAGCATTTTCTAACACATTCCTGGGTATTCTCGTTCTGTAAAATGCTTCACAAATAAAGCTTCTGTGGCCATAGAAGTTTGGACACATGGCTTACATACTTATTCCATCCCCTTCTGAGCGATTTCCAATGCACATGTTGGAATATATTAAACATATTAATAAAACCTCTGAGAAATCCTGCCTTTGACAAACCTGTTTACTCTTGTCTCCTTGTCGCTTCCTGAACTATTCCATCACTAAGCCCCTTTCGTTCTTGAAACACATTTTATCATTTGGCAAGTCCAACTTTGGGAGATTCTGGGGAAGGAATTAGGGAATACAGCTTGCTCAGCCTGGATAAACTGCAGGAATGCGGTGGTGGATTCCTGTATCTGACCTTTCGGGTCCTATTTGCTTTATCAGTGAAATGCAAACTTCATGGGGGCAAGGGCTTTTATCAGTTTTCATCGTGTCACTGCTGCATCTTCAGTGTTAGAACAGGACCTGGCATGTCTTTGCACCCCGTGATCATTTGTTAACTCGGAGAATGCATGCATCTCTGGGTCACCATGGACGCCATGACTTTCTTAGCTCAGGCTCAGGGGTGACCTTACTTTCAGACCGAAACTGAACTTTTACCAGTTATCTGAATTGTTTAACCAGTGTTAACATTCAGAATGTCCTGAATTCTTCATCTTTAGCAGTGTGTGGCACACATTTATCCTATTCATAGCTCCCCATCGTATTTTGACAAGTCTTTCTGTGTATTTGGGGAAATTCTTTTGTTATGAGTCTTGCCTCTGAATCTAGCAGTCACCATTCAAATTTCTAGGCTCTTCTCAGGAAGACGCATGACAAATATGACAGCAGAGTGTTGGGAGCAATGGGCTTTGTTACAGACCAAGCGGTGCAGCTGAGGTCAGCTTTGATGCAGAAATAGAAGCATTGGCGGGGCCTTCGATGAGGCAGTGTGGATTGGTCTGGGGTGGCTGTGGAAGGTCAGCAACTGCCTTACAGGCCAGTTCTGCAGGGTGGTCTGAGCCTTGTTCCTGGAAGCTCAGCCAAGAGCCCCGTTTTCCAGGACCCAGAATTTAATGCACTCCAATATGTTTAAATGTCCCTGCTAAACATGATATCTACTCCATCATTCCACGAGTTTCAAATTCCCATTTCAGAAGGCTGTTTGTCTTCTTCTTTTTAAAATTTTTCATTTCTTAGTTTTTAATTTAAAAAATTTTAATTCCAGTGTAGTTAATATAGACTGTTAGGTTAGTTTCAGGTGGACAATATAGTGATTCAACAATTCTGCGCTCTCTTCAATGCTCGTCATGGTACCTGTATTCTTAATCCCCCTCCCCTATTTCACCAATTCCCCCCACCGACCTCCTCTCTGGTAGCTACTGGTTTCTTCTCTATAGTTCAGAGTCTGTTTTTTCATCTCTCTCTCTCTCTTTTTCCTTTGTTCTTTTGTTTTGTTTCTTAAACTCCAAATATGAGTGAAATCATATCGTATTTGTCTTTCTCTGACTTATTTTGCTTAGCATTACGCTCTCTAGCTCCATCCATGTTGTTGCCATGGCAAGATTTAATGCGACTGCTAGGCCATAGGGTAGTTCTATATTTTTAATTTTTTGAGGAACCTCCATACTGTTTTGCACCAATTTGCTTCCCCACCAACAGTTGCACAAGGGTTCCTTTTTTCCACATCCTCACCACTTGTTTTTTCTTGAGTTTTTTATTTTAGTCATTCTGACAGGTATGAGGTGATACCTCATTGTGGGTTTTTTTTTTTTTTTCATTTAAATTCAAGTTAGTTAACATATAGTACTGGTCAGGAGTAGAACCCAGTGATTCATCTCTTACATATGACACCCAGTGCTCATCCCAGCAAATGCCCTTCTCAATGCCCATCACCCATTTAGCCCATCCCCCCACTCACCTCTCCTCCAGTAACCCTGTTTGTTCTCTCTGTGATTAAGAATCTCTTATGATTTGTCTTCCTCTTTTTACCTTATTTTATGTTTCCTTCCCTTCCCTATGTTCATTTATTTTGTTTCTTAAATTCCACATATGAGTGCAATCATATTTGTCTTTCTCAGACTTACTTATTTTGCTTAGCATAATACATTCTAGTTCCATCCACATTGCTGCAAATGGCAAGATTTCATTCTTTTTGATTGCCAAGTAATATTCCATCACACACACACACACACACACACACACACACACACATATATATATACCACATCTTCTTTTTCCATTCATCAGTCAATAGACATTTAGGCTTTTTCCATAATTTGGCTATTGTTGATATCATTGTGGTTTTGATTTGCATTTACTTGATGATGAGTGACGTTGAGCACCTTTTCATGTGTCTGTTGGCCATTTGTATGTCTTCTTAGAAGATGTTTTTCCTTATTGCTAAAGATTTCTGTACTTTATAGCTGCCCATACCACTTTTCTTATTTCATTTCCCTCTTTTAATTAATTATATATGCACACAAACATTCCTCCTTTGCCTCTTTGTCTTGCCTGTTTTTCTGGGTTTTGATCACACTGTGTATGTAACTCTCCCCTTCTGAAGGCTAATGTCTATGATTTGCTTTTTACAATGAGTCTCGTAAATGACTTCTTTCTATGCCTGTCTTGTACTCCAGAGATTCTTCTTCACTGAAGTGGTCATGCTTAGGATCTATAGGATTCTGTTTCCCCTTAGGTGGAATCACCTAAGTTAAATTTTAATAATTTGGCTTAATATCACAATCATTTTATCTGCCAAACACAACTGGGAAGGGAATAGTGAGATAAGATTGAATTTGGTTGCTAGTAAGAAAGATACAAAGTAAAAGTAATTAAAATAGATCAGAGATGTGTTTTTCCTCTTAAAAGAGAAGTCCAGGGGCGCCTGGGTGGCTCAGTCGGTTAAGCGGCCGACTTCGGCTCAGGTCATGATCTTGTGGTCCGTGAGTTCGAGCCCCGCATCGGGCTCTGTGCTGACAGCTCAGAGCCTGGAGCCTGCTTTAGATTCTGTGTCTCCCTCTCTCTCTGCTCCTCCACCTTTCGTGCTCTGTCTCTCAAAAATAAAGAAATGTTAAAAAAAAAAAAAAAAGAGAGACGTCTAGAAGTAGGGTAATAAGGTAATAAGTCTGAGGGCCCAGTGTCCTTATTTCTGCTCTACTGCCCTTAGTAAATGGCTCTCGTCTTCAGGGGAACCTGATGCTCACAAGAGGGTTGAACAGCTACCGCTCTCCCATTCTGCCTCCCATATAAGTCAGTCCCCTTTCCAAGAAACCACACGCCATGACTTCCACCCATATCTTATCATCCACTTCTATCTCTAAGAGATGCTTAGAAATTTAGTTTTATAGTTGGGCAAATTGCCACACCCAGTGATGTAGGTCTCTGCTTTCATTCAAAGGAAGAAGGGAATACATATTAGGAAAACAACTAACAGTCTCTGCTTTGAAGATTTTTTTTTAAACTTTACTTTTTTTTGTTTTAAAAATTTTTACCATTGTTTTACAAAAGATGCTGTTGACTATAAATCCAATGGGAAGATGTTGTGAAGGTTTCTCATAAAACATATCTGTTATAGGAAACAATCATGGCTCAATTCTTTGCATTTGGAGGAGTGTCCAGAAATTTGTGTGGTCTTGTGGGCCAGAAAGTGGGCACAGATGACCTGCATTTGTAGTCACTGTGAGCAACGTTGTCCTCTAGGATATAAGCTGTGCTTACTTTGTTAGTATAACTTCTGATATGCACTTAGAAGACAGCCCAAGATGCAAAGCATGTTCCAAAGGAAGAATTTTAATAATGCTCCATCATAATTAATTCTTGAGATTATTCACAATTCAAGGCATTTTGAGCTTTTATAAAAGATTTACAACTTTGAACACAAAACAGAGTTAGCTTTCCCTGGGCTCATTATAAAAACCAAGTCATAGCCACCATCACAGAAAATAGTTTTGTTATTTCTTCTCGTTCCTGGGTAGATAATGGGAGGTTGGGTCGGGATGGTCTCATTTGGAGCAGGATCTGCTCAAGAGAAAGACACACGATGCAGAGAAGAAATAGTCAATGCTGATGTTGCCTCCATAAGCTATGTTGGCAAGAGCTTTCTCTTACTATTTTTAAAGTGACAGGTTTAAAGCTCAAAACCAAAATCCAGCAATTCTTAACACTTCTGTTATATAATTACCCTTTTTTTTAAAAAAAGAAAAAAAAACTCTACTCACTTGTAACCTACCAAAAGTCAGCTTCAAATCATTCATAGTACCCAGATATCCAAGAGTCAGAGTATTAAGCCATCTTTTTTTGCCGGGTCATTTACTTGAACTCATAACAAAGAATTCAGACTTCGGCAAAATGCTGTGTAATTCTTGCCTTTTCTCCTCCTTCCTCCCACATAGTTTTTCCTTGTGACAAACAACTGGTTCTGTTCAGCCAGAGTGATACATCCATAACCCCCCCTGCTTTCCCTTCCTCTTGTGGCTTTCTGCTGTATAAAAGGAGGATGCAGTGGGGGTGCCTGGGTGGCTCAGTCGGTTAAGTGACAGACTCCTGCTCAGGTCATGATCTCATGGTTCATGAGTTCGAGCCCTGCCTCGGGCTCTGTGCTGACCGCTCGGAGACTGGAGCCCGCTTCGGATTCTGTGTCTCCCTCTCTCTCTGCACACCGCTCTCCCACTCATGCTCTTTCAAAAATAAATAAACATTAAAAAAAATTTTAAAAACATATCTGTTATAGGAAACAAAAAGGAGGATGCAGTGATGACTGCTTTATAAACAACTGAGGAGAACTCTGGCTTTTACCAAAATGGGGAAAAGCATTTATCATTCGGGGGGTGGGGGGGCAGGACTCTGTGACCCATTTTAGAGAAGTGGAAACACAGTAGCACCATACTGTGGGAGAATGCAAGTTGCCAAGGAAACAGGCGATTATTAGCTGGATTAGTGCTGGGTGCACGGAGGTGCGCCTGAGCTTGAGTTGACACGGAGGAGCCTGGGTTCAGCACTGACCTGTCTTCCCAAAGCAGCCCTGCGACAGGACTGCCAACAGGAGCCCTTCCTCGGGTTTCACTCAGTCGGATGTCTCATCAGCCCAAGAATCCTGCACCTCTCGCAGGTATTCAAAGAACAGGCTGGGTGCCAGAGAAGCAAAACACTCTTCGGCACTGGTGAATTTTCCACTGAAGCCCAAGCATGGCTCAGCTGCGGTGGAGAACTATGTGCGTCAGGGCTGAGAAGTCGCTTCTCCGTGGGGTTTGGAGGCATCCCAGCAAGGGAGGAGATGGAGTAACGGTGGGGCTGGGAGGCGGGCAGGGTGCCGCGCGTGCACCCAAGAGGCACACCAGGGCAGCGTTGGGCTCCCGGCCACACAGCAAAGGACAGAGCGGAAGATGTAGCTCCAACTCCGCGTGGGCATAAGCCAGGCTCATGACCACTGACGCCATCCCTCACCCGTCTGAGAAAATCAGACTCTATGCGCTTTACGGATCTGCCTTGGCAAACTCTGTTCAAAGTTATTTCATCCTTGTATCATTTTTTTCTAACTTGCAAAGAAACAGATGCAATGAAAACATGAGCAAGAGGTGCTATCAAGCACTTTAAAAGGAGAGAAGCCATTCTCCAGACAGTTTAATGAGGAACGTAAAAGAGCAACCGAAGTTTTGTATAACATGTGGTTGGTTTTTTTTTTTCCAGATTTTACTTGGAGTCGGGCATCTGATGCATACGTCAAGCTAGAGCATGATTATTTTGTTTTGCATTAAAATTAATTTGTCTATTTATCCGAACTCTAAATTATATGGGCGGGGGGGGGGGGGAACCGTGGAGCTTAAATCATCTTCCAGTTTTGAAGGGAAGTGTTCACTGTTCATTCATGAAGCCTTTTCAGCAAGGTACCCACAGGCTTTTCAACTCTTGAAATGAAGTAAAGTGCCGGTTAAAGCAGAGTACAAACTCTGAGCTTAAATTCTGGGACTGGCCTTTTGCTTTTTTTCTTCTAGACCTTAGATACTGACTTTGTACAACGGGCAGCCTTGTGAGGGGGAAAGCTAACTCGAGCAGACTGATGGAACATTTGGAGGGGCAAGATCCTTAAAACGTAAAGTATCGCAGAATGTGGAAGATCATGAAGAAATGTACGGCGTGGGATGGTAGATTGCAACAGCTTGGGAGCTCTGATAAAACAAGGATGACACGGTCAAACTATATTTTCCTTTTCAGTGCACAGATTACGAAAGTTGGTCGAGAACAAGTATCTGCAGTTTCTTTTCCTAAAATCCTTTAGCTTCACATTTTTCTGGGTAAGTCATTGCTATTCTTACAAACTTTTCATTTATATCTTGGCTTGCTTGGCACCTGCCTTTCTCAGTAACGTTGACATGATCTATTTTTCTCTCTCTGTGTGTGTTTTATGTGTACACATCCCCTTTTATATAGAAGTTTATATAGAGTAGTTACATGGAAGAGAGAGAAGCAAGAAAATCTTCATTTACAAATAGGAAATCACCCTGGAATCTGGAAAACTAAAGAGACAATTTTAAAGGAGAAAGGGGGAATGTCTGGAACACAGTAGGCACTCAATAAATGGTTGTTGAATAAACATTCAACAGAATAAAAGAAGCTCCTCCTTCATTACAAGATTGTTGGTATTCTATAGAGAATTATACAGGTGGGGAAAATGATGGCACACACGAACCCCGGCACACGCAGTGACCGCTTTTTCTCTGCCGTGTCATTCTTACAACCTCCTTGGGAAATGAGCCTGTCAGGGGTCGTGGCTATCCCCGTGCGGATGCAACCTGAAGCCTGCAGAAACTTGCTTAGAACTGGTCAGCAGCAAGGCTGAGCCACCGCCCGAGTTAGACGGTCCTAAATTCTGTGCATTTTGTCACTTTTGATTTCTGTCCTGTGTGTGTGTGTGTGTGTGTGTGTGTGTGTGTTTGTGTGTGTGTGTGTCTGTCTGTCTATGTGTACAGTGAAGCACCTTAGTTCTCAGCAACTGCTCTGACTACAGTCTGAATGTTCATATTCTCCCCAAATTCACATGTTGAAGATCTCATGCCTGAGCTGACGATGGCGGGAGGCGGGGGCTTTGGGAAGAGACCAGGCCATGGTCTCTACCCAACACCAATAAGATTTGTGTCCTAATAGAAGAGGCTCAAGAGAGCTCCCTTGCCCTTCTGCCACGCGAGGACACAAGAAGTCTGTGACCGAGAAAAGGGGCCCTCACCCAGCCGAGAGCCTGGACTCTCAGCCTTCAGGATCATGGGAAGAACTTTCTGCTGTTTCTGAGCCACCCAGCCTGTGGAATTGCGTATCTGGCCAGAGAGGGTGAGGACAGCTACCCGGCACAAGCCAGTGCGCGTGCTGGTTTCACCCCCGAGGTGATCATTTCATTTACATTTGTTTCCATTTTCCAGCTTCATTTTCGCCCCTCACACCGTAATGTCTGTTCTGTGTCGACATTATCTGTTCTGGAAGAGTCACTGAAAAACACGCTCTTTGAAAGGAGAAAGGGGGCTGAGAGAAGCAAGACAATAAGGTTTACTGCAAAGCTGTGGGTCTGCTGCCTTTGTGCTGGAGAATTTTCTTAGGCTAAAACACCCATCCCCAGCATCTGTCCTCTCACACATGTGCACCACATTTCAGAAGGACACGAGTGAGCTTAATAATAACAAACATTCAGGCCTCCGCGTCTCCCCTCTGCTCAGCGATCGGCTCTCGATTTTTCATGTGGAAACGACCAGTCCAACAACCAGCAGGACAGAGAGGCGGCAAGGAGTTTCTTGGCAGAAGCAGCAGCTCAGAGAACTAAAACAAACTCCCACGCCAGGGCGATGTTGTTCCTGGACCTCGGAGAACACAGCTGAGATGAGGAGGTCTGAGTTTTACCAGGGAGAGCCTCTTTCTGAGCGTGACCTTTCCCTATGGCGTGCGACCTTTGGAGACAATGGAGCATCGGCTCCGTTTTTCAGATGGTGCCTCCCCTTCCCCCTTCGTCCTCACACATTTGTGTAAGACTTAACATCTGCCGGGGTCTCACGCTCTTAACCATTTCTGCAGTCCAGGAGTTGACCGCCGGGAGAAAACAGCACCATTTTCTGTTTCTGTGATGGATTGTGCCTGAGAACCATTTGTGCTCTGGAGAGAACTCAGCGACGTGTCTGATTCTGCCTGCTGTTGTTCTCCGGCAACAAGGGCCCGAGCGCTCGCAGTCTTGGGAGCTCCTGCCTCTGCGGAGAAGGGCTGCAAAGAGCTGCTGAGTCCATTTTCAGGGACTCGGTACATACAGGGGTGGCCTGAGCTCTGGGGACCCACGTAAACAGGGAGATCTGGGCTTTCTTGTACCGGGGAGGAGGAAATGAGCCTGAAGAACCCCTCAGCCCTTGGCCCACTTAGTCTTCTCCTCAGGGAAGGGGCCAAAGGTACTTCCTGTCACCTACGCTCCTTTGCTTTCCTTCGTGGCATCTTGATTACGATGGATTGAATGAGACCCTGCTAATCTAACAAGGGCAACCATGAACACCACATGAAAGAGATATCATGACCTCTGAGGTAGCCAGGCTCCATCATGAATATTGATTGGGATCTTCTCTTAGGGAGGTGTTATTTTTTTTTATTATTTATTTATTTATTTTTAAAATATGATTTATTGTCAAGTTAACTAACATACAGTGTATACAGTGTGCTCTTGGCTTCGGGGTTAGATTCCCGTGATTCATCGCTTACATACAACACCCAGTGCTCATCCCAACAAGCACCCTCCTCAATGCCCATCACCTATTTTCCCCTCCCCTCCCCTGGCCCCCCCATCAACCCTCAGTTTGTTCTCTGTATTTAAGAGTCTCTTATGGTTTGCCTCCCTCTGTGTTTGGAACTACTTTTTTTTCCTTCCCTTCCCCCGTGGTCTTCTGTTATGTTTCTCAAGTTCCACATATGAGTGAAAACATATATCTGTCTTTCTCTGACTGACTTATTTTACTTAGCATAATACCCTCCAGTTCCATCCACATTGTTGCAAATGGCAGGACTTCATTACTTCTCATTGCCAAGTAGTATTCCATTGTATATATAAACCACTTCTTCTTTATCTATTCATCAGTTGATGGAGATTTGAGCTCTGTCCATAATTTGGCTATTGTTGAAAGTGCTGCTATAAATTTTGGGGTACATGTGCCCCCATGAATCAGCACTCCTGTATCCTTTGCATAAATTCCTTTTAGGGAGTTTTAATACCCCCCCCCCACACACACACCAGTGAAACAGAGAGGATAGGAGAGGAGCAAGAGGACATTGAAACTGAGTAAAAGACTGCAAAACCCTTGAAGCAGGGAAGGAGGCAGCCTCTGACAAGATAAGCTAGTCACCAGAGCTGTCACAGTATTTTGAGCAGTGATGACCCATTGTTTCCTTTCTGGATTGCATTTTTCTTTAAGAGCTATGTCGAGGTATTGTTCACATGCATTTAAAGTGTAAAATTCGATAGGCTTTGACACATGGATGCATCTGTGAAGTCACCATCACAGTCAAGATAATAAACATGTCCATTTCTTCTAGAAGTTTCCCCTTGCCCTTTTGGAATCCTTCCCTCCTGCCCTTCCCTGTCCTTTCTCTTTCCCTAGCCAAGTAGTCTGCTTTGTGCCAGTGCAAAGAAGTTTGCATTTTCCAGAATTTTATATTAGTGGGGCTATACCATGCATGGTCTTCTGATCTCTCACCTTCTATGCAGCGTAATTTTGCCATTCACTCACATTGTTGTATGTATCAATAGTCATTCCTTCTTCCTGTTAAGAAGTATACCATTGTATGAGTATGCCACAGCTTTGGTTTTTTAAGAAACCCATTCGCTTGTCGGTGCACATTTAGGCCATTCCCAATTCTCTGCTATAACAAACAAAACTGCTCTGAGCATTTGTATACAAGTCTTTGTATGAATATGTGTAAACAGCTTCTTTGCTGTTTATATATCTCAATATCCCATGGGTCAAAGAAGAAATAAAAGGGTGAGTATTCTGAACCAAATAAAAATGAAACTGCAACCATTACAACTTGTGGGATGCTGATAAACTGTTATTTAGAGGAAAATTCATAGCATTAAACACCTACAGGAGAAACAAAGAAGTTTTCTAAATTTGTGACCTCAGTTTACACATTACAAAAGTAGGGGAGGAAAAGCAAATGAAATCCAAAATACAGAGAAGATAGGAAATAATAAAGAGTAGAATGGGAATCAATGAAATTGAAAACAGAAAAACAATAAGAAGAAAAGCAAATGTTAGTTCTTTGAAATTGATCAAATATAACTGATGAAATTCAAACCACACTGATTAGGAATAAAAAAGAGAAATTACAAATTACCAACATTGGGAATGAGAGAGGTTTCATCAGTAAGGATTCTACAGATATTAAAAAGATAATGAAGGAGTATTATGAAAACTTTATGCCAATAAATTTGACAACTTGGATGAGAAGTACCAACTTCATGAAAGATACAAACTATCAAAGTTGATCCAAGAGCAAATAGGTAATCCCAACAGACTGTATCTATTAGAGAAATGAAATTTGATGCTCAAAATTGTCCTACACACACATACAAAATCCAGGCCCAAATGGCTTCACTGATGAATTATACCAAATATTTACATAATCAATAATAGCAATTCTCTATAAAATCTTCAAGAAATTGAAAAGGAGGAAATATGTCCCAATTCATTCTATCAGGCTAGCCTTACTCGGACATAAGTTAAAACATTATAAGACAAAGTGTGAACATTAAAAGAAAAGAAAACTACATAGTTGAAAAGTTTCATAGCAAAATTTTGTTAAATTGAATCCAACAATATACATGAAAAACAATACGTCATGACCAAGTGACGCTTATCACAAGGATGCCACGTTAATAAAACCTCTGAAAATCAATCCATATAATTTGTCATAACAGACTGGAAAAAAAATAAAAAAAAAGAAAAACTGATTCTCTTAATAGGTGCAAAAAAAGCATTGGATAAAATTTTAACATTTATTCCTCATAAAAACTCTCAGCCACTTAGGACTAGATGAAAACTTTCTCAATTTGATCAAGGGTATCTGTAGTTAACATCATATTTAATGGTGAAATGTTGAGTGCTTTTCCTCTAAAATAAGGAGCAAAACAAGGATGTCTGCTCTCACCAATTCTGTTCAACATTGCACTGAAGGTTCTAGACATGTAATACAGCAAACAAGAGATATAAGAGGCATGCCTTATAAAGGGAGAAAGAAGATTGTCTTTATTCATAGGTATATGATCATCTAGGTGGAAAAATCTTATGAAATCTACAGAAAAGGCATGAGAACTTGTGAGTGAATACATGATATAAGATCAATATAAAAATCAATTGTATTTCTTTATACTAAAATGAGCAATCAGAAACAAAAAAAAAAAACCCCTTACTATTTACAATTATATCAAAATAGGAAATATTTAGAGGTAAATCTAGTAGAAAATGTGCAAGACTTATAACTGAAAACCACAGAACGTTTCTGGGAGAAATGAAAAAGCCTAAGGAAATGGAGATATAGAGGTCACATTTATAAACTGGAAGACTCAATGTCATTAAGACGTCAAGTCTCCCCAAACTGATTTCTAGAAGACTCAATGTCATTAAGACGTCAAGTCTCCCCAAAATGATTTCTAGAAGACTCAATGTCATTATGATGTCAAGTCTCCCCAAACTGATTTCTAGATTCACACTATCCCAATCAAAATCCTTGCAGATTTTTTTTGTAGACATTGATTTTAAAATTCCTTTTGAGGGGCGCCTGGGTGGCTCAGTCGGTTAAATGTTCCACTTAGGCTCAGGTCATGATCTAACAGTTCATAAGTTAGAGCCCTTCATCTGGCTCTGTGCTGGCAGTGCAGAGCCTGCTTGGGATTCTCTCTCTCCATCTCTCTGTGCCCCTCCCCCTGCTTGTGTTCTCTCTCTCTCTCTGTCTGTCAGATAAATAAATAAACTTAAAATTTTTAAATTTCAAAATTCCTTTTGAAATGCAATGGACCCAGAATAGACAAATACCTATGAAAGGACAAAGGGAAAGTTGGAAGACTTACAGTACTGACTTCAAGATTTATTATAATGCTGCAGTATCTGAGATATTGTGGTAATAGCATAAAGATACGAATCTTCAATATGTGTGCACCTAATAACAGAGCTACAAAACGAATGAAGATAATGCTGATAAAACTCCGTGGAAAAATAGGCAAATCTACAACTGTATTTGGAGATTGCAACATTTCTTCAGTAACTGACAAAAAAAAGTAGACAGAATCTCAGAAAGGATGTAAAAGAACAGAAGAATATAAATTAAGCATCTTGACCTAATTAACCTTTATAGAACACCATGTGCCAGAACTATAGAGTACTCATTCTCAAATGCATATGGAACATTCATCGATATAGACCATATGTTGGGCCACACAATGAGCCTCAATAAATTTTAAAAAGAAAGAAAGAAAGAAATCCTACATACTACAATAGAATTAAATTAGAAATTGATAACAGAGCTATCTAATTTATTAATAGCCCTCCAATTTACTTGGAAATTAAACAACACACTTCTAGATAACCTAAGAACAAAGGGAGAAACCGGAAAGAAAATCAGGAGATACTTTGTACTACACATGAATGAAAACAGAAGATATAAAAAACTTGTGGGATGCCTCTAAAGCCATGCATAAGGGAAGTTTATAGCTTTAATACTTACACCAGAGAAGAAGAAGAAATGATGAATTTTTCATTTTAAGAAGCTACGGAAAGAAGAGCAGATTCAACCAAAGCCAAAGAAATAATAAAGACCTAAGAGGTAATCAATTAAAATAGAAAATTTATGAGCAATAGAGAAAGCCTATAAAGCTAGAAGTTGGTTCTTTGAAAATTTCAGTAAAATTGATAAACACCAGGTAGATGTATCAGGAAAAAAAAGAGAATATGCAAATTACCAATATAAAGAATTAAGAAGTAAAACTACTACACACATTCAAAATTCTAATGCCCAGAGACACCTGGGTGGCTCAGTTGGTTAGTGTCCAACTCTTGATTTTGGCTCAGGTCACGATCTCCAGGCTGCGCTGATAGCCTAGAGCCTATTTGGGATTCTCTCTCTCTCTCTCTCTCTCTCTCTCATTCTCTCTCTATCCCTCTCCAGCTTGCGCTCTTTGTCTCTTTCTCTATCTTTCTCTTTCAAAAACTAAGTAAACGTTAAAAAAAATTTTAAGTCCTTTACCTATGGAAAGCCCAGTTGGTTACATTGATGAATTCAATGAAACTTTTAAGGAAAAGTAACACCAATCCTAAACAATTTCTTTTTGAAAAATAGAAGAGGAGATAATATTTCCAAGTTTATTTTATGAGTCCAGAGTTACTTTGGTGCCAAAAGTAATGACATTATAAGAAAACTACAAACCAACCTCCATCATGAATTTACATGTATAAACTTTATCAAGTTCCTAGCAAATTTAATTCTGTGACACATAAAAGGGATAATACATCACGGCCAAATGGTATTTATTTCATAAATATAAGATTGGCCCAAGATTTGAAAATCAGGATCAGTTAATGTAACTTACCACATTAAAAAAAGGGCAAAAATCACACAATCTCCATAGATTAAAAAGTATTTGTCAAAATTTAACATCCATTTATTAAAAAAAAAATCAATAAATGTCTCAGCAGACTGCAAATGAAAAGAAACTTTTTCAGTCTGATAAAGGGCATCTACAAAAAACCTATAGCTAATATCATAATTATAATGGCATAATTCTGCTAATGAAATCTGAAAAACTTGCCCATAAGATTGGAAATAAAGCAGAGATGTCCACTCTCGCTATTTCTACTTGACATTGTGTGAGAGGTCCTACCTCCAGTAGGAGGTAAAAGGCATAGAAGAAAAAGCAGAAGGTAAAGAAATAAAAGGCACATAGATTGAGAAAGGGTGAAAAAAGCATCTTTGTTCACAGACAACATGTTGTATACATAGTCCTAAATAATCTACATAAAATCACTAGAACTAATAAGTGGGTTCAGTAAGGTGGTGGTATTCAAAGTCAATATACAAAAAGTAATTGCATTTCTACATGCTAGCAATAACTTCTGTAAAATGAACTTCAATATCATTTAGAATAGCATGTAAAACCACAAAACACTTAGGATTAAAATTAACAAAAGATGTGTAAATTCTATATACTGAGGAGAAACAAAAATACGAAAATGTTACTGAGAGAAAGGAATGAGGATTGAAATGAAATGAAGAATTATACCATGGTTATGGATTGAAAGATTCAATATGGCTGAGGTGATGGTGCTCCTCATGATTCCACTCAAAACCCAGTAGGCTTAATGTGTGTGTGTAGACATTGGCATGTCATTGCTAAAATGCATTTAGAAATTCGAAGAATGTAGAATGGCTACAATAATCCTTAAAAAGAAGAGCTGTACTAGAAAGCTGCATTGTATAGACACAGTGTGCTGTCGGTATAAAGACAGACAGTGTAACATAATTAGAGTTCAGAAATAAAACTACACCTTATGCTAAGGAACCAAAGCAATTGAAGGAGAAAACAAAAGGCTTTTAACAAACAATGCTGGAATAAGTGGATATCCATATAGAGAGGTGACCTTGAACTTATACCTCACCCCATACACAAAAATTAATTAGAGATGGTTAATACATTTGAATGTGAGAGGGGATGAAAATCAGCCCTTGGAGGGTAAAATTTTCTTAGATATTACAATAGTTTGTTGTCCTCCAAAGAATAGATATATAGTATATCTGTGGTTATAACACATTTCATGTTTGGGAGGTTGGGGTGATTAGAAGTAGAGTATCTGAAGACTCCTATGGAAGTATTGTGGGTTGAACTGTGTCTCCCAAAACTTATACAGAAGCCATAACCCCTGGTACCTGTGAAAGTGATCTTATGTGGAAATAGGGTCTTTACAGATGTAATTAGGAAGCTTAGATGAGGTCATACTGGAGTAGGGGATGACTAGTGTCCTTATAAGAAGAGAAGAGATATAGAGACAGGGGAGAAGACCATGTGAAGATAGCGCAGAGATTGGAGAGAAGTGTTACCAGCCAAGGAATGCCAGAGATTCCTGGCAAACCATCAGAAGCTAGCCAGAGGCAAGGAAGGATCCCCTCAACAACGCTGTCAAAGAGAACAAGACTCCGCCAACCCCTTGATTTTAAACGTCTAGCCTCCACAACTGTGAGACAATGAATTTCTGTTGTGTGAAACCCCCAAGATTACTACTGTGTTAAGGCAGCTTTGGGAAGTTCACATGGGGGATGAAAATGTAAGAAAGGTCAGGAAACATTGGTCCAGAAGAAAACATAGGAGAACAGTTTTGTAACTTTTGGTTAGGCAAAGATTTCTTAGATGGACCCAGAGAACACTAGCCATAAAGGAAAAAAATAAAGGAAAAAGAGGACTTCATCATCAAATTACACACTTCTGATTACCAAAAGGTTAGATCTGTTAAGAACATTGTTTAGAAAATTAAGAGAGAACTCACAGACTTGGAGAGAATGTTTGTCATAGATAGCTGACTTATAAAGGACTTACAAACAGAATATATGGAGCACTACCATTCAATAATAAAGAGGAAACTCAATTTACTTGTGAGCAAAAGAATTGAATAGACAGTTCACAAAGGAAGATATTTGAATGGTCAATAAGCACATGAAAAACTGCTCAACATCATTAGTCATCAGGGAAACACAAATTAAAACCACAATGAAGGGGGCGTCTGGGGAGATCAGACGGTTAAGCATCCGACTGGATCTCGGCTCAGGTCATGATCTCATAGTTTGTGAGTTTGAGACCCGCTTCAGGGCACACACTGTCAGCATGGAGCCTGCTTGGGTTTCTCTCTCTCCTTCTCTCTCTCTGTGGCTCCCCCACAAAAATAAATAAATAAGCTTAAAAAAAACCCACAATGAGGTACCACTACACGCCCACTTGAATGGTATAAATAAAAAGACTGACGACACCAAGTGGTGACCAGGATGTGGAACTAGTGGGAGGACACAGCTACTTTGAAAAACGGTCTGCCATTTTCTCATTAAGTTAAACATATACCTAGCCTATGTCCCAGCCATTCCGCTTCTAGGTGACGACCGGAGAGAAATGAAGACAGGTCTACCATAAGAACCGCACACAAATGTTTATAGCCAAAAGCTGAAAACCACTCAAAAGCGTCCACTCTCAAGAGAATAGATCAGCAGACTGTAGGGCATTTATATAATGGGTACTACTCAGCAGTAAAAAGGAAGAAACCACGGACAGTCTCAACAACGTAGATGGAGCCTGAAAACATCTGGCTGAGTGAAAGAAGCCACACTCAAAGTGTACCTACTCTACTCTTCCATTTATACGACGCTCTGGAACAGAAATTGCCCCAGTCTACACTGACAGACATCAGACCAGGGGATTCCTGCCCGGAGTGAGAGGCACGGGGTTTACTTCAAAGGGGCACATGGGAACTTGATAGTGATGGAGCTGTTCCATCCACATCCTCATGGGAGTGGAGGCTGCGTGTGTGTCCACACAGGTTAAAACTCATGAAGCTAATAAAGTAGTTAATGTCTGTGCATTTTGCTGGCCCACGTGGCTGAGGCCAGGAAAATAGCCGTTTTCCCTGATGTGGCTAAGTCAGCTTGGAGAACCCCGACAGGTGAGCAGGTACCCAAGTTGAGGAAGCATCGAAATGTCTAAGAGTGGAAGCCTCTTTGCATTTTGATAGCTGTGTGGATGCAAGGGCCAGTGTCATGTGAGGACGTGGGCAGCTGAGTGTCAGAACGTAAACATATGTTCTTCTATGTCCAGGACCATCTCCCCAGAAGCCTAAACTCTTCCACACACCTGGTGGTTTTGTGGGTAAATCAAAGGAAGCACATCATGAGCCTGTGCAAAGAAAGTCAGTTCACATACTGGCAAGCCTTACTGACAGAAGTAGTGGAAGGGTCTAAGACTCCCATACAAGGGTGCCTGGGTTTAGTCGGTTAAGCATCGGATACTTGATTACGGCTCAGGTGGTGATCTCAGGGTTTGTGAGTTCGAGCTGCACATCAGGCTCTGTGCTGACAGCAGGGAGCTCACTTCAGATCCTATGTCCCCCGCTCTGTCTATCCCTCCCCAGCTTGTTCTCTCTCTCTCTGTCTCAAAAATAAATCAGGAAATAAAAAAATCTCCCATACGTTTACAAGAATGCTGACTGTGTTGAGACAAACACTTTCTACAAAGGACCCCAGAGTTTCTCTTAAAGAGTCTACATTTGGCATGATCATTATATTTGTCCCCCCACCCCCCACCCATTTCTTGTTCACAAGGATTTTCCTGAGGGAAGGGGCAATCTACTCTCTACCACTTTTGTTTCCCCTTATCTTTGTGGAAAGGGTATTTTAGTCTCTAATTCCTTTTATAAAGCTGACTTTGATTGATGGTGATAACTATAGTTGTCCTCTCCCGCACAAAGACCTGGTTGGAGGAAAGCCACAGCTAGTAACTAACGAGCGCACGTTGTTATGGCTGAGGGTCAACATTGCAGGGGACCTGGGAGCTTACAATCAAATCCCACTTATTCTTTTCACCCTACTTCAGCAGCATTTCAAAAGCAGTTTATTTCATTGGCAGGTGGTATGATTGGTGGATTATTTAACATTTCTTTGTCAGCTTGTAAAGACTTTAGGTAATTTCTTTACTGCAGCTCAGTGGTTAGAATTGCATTACATCCAGAACCCAGCATTTGATATAATATTATCCATTATATTATACCATATATATATATATGTATATACATATATATGTATATATGTACATATATATGTATATATGTATGTATGTATATATACATACATATGTATATATATGTATATACTGTATATATGCATACATATATATGTATATATACATATGTATATACATACATATACATGTACATGTATGTATATATGTATACATACATACATGTACATGTATGTATATATGTATACATACATGTTTGTGTGTATATATATATATATATATATATATGTATTTCTTATTCAAATTACATTCCAAACTGCTTTTCAAGATTAAGCCCATGACAACAACATGTATCTGCAAATTGTTCTTCCAGTGAGGTGACATATATTCAGCTGAAAGCAAACTCTTCCTCCTCCAGAGTCCTGAATCATGTGGTGTCCTGCCTGGCCTGGGGTTAGAGCTGCTAAGCATTCAGAAGTGTAAGGCCACATTGCCCAAACCTGTTTGTAGTTAGGTAGTCAGCAAATCTCTCCCATCGCTCAAAGTGGCTACCTCCTAACTTGTAACTCTGACTTCTCTCCTGGGAGGGTAAGACAGTAATTTTGGTGGGGGCACAGGTGGAAGAGAAGATATACTCCTCTGGTCGTATATTCCATGGTCCATCCTGTGGATACCCTTTGACTGACCTCTATTGTGGGGTCTCTAGTTTCTTCTGTTGACTGTAACTCCTCTTTCCCCATTTCTTAATAGAATGCCACTCGGTATAGGCACAGTGTAGGCATTCAGTTTGTGTTTGATGAATAGACTGAATGCCTGCCTGTTTTGATAGCTTCCCTTCTTCCAAGGGATGTACAGAGCTCTCTCCTGGGAGGCACTGAGTTCAACACAAAGCTCTATCGATTTTGCTGGACCTTTGCCAGCCACCCAAACACTTATATTCCAGTTACAAATTTGTTCTTTACTCATTGGCCAGAATACCCTGGCTGCTATAAGTATAATCATTATAAATGTAAATATCATCTTTACAAACGTCCCCTCAGGCATGTGCTATGGGAACCTTCTAAAATCTTTTTTCCAGGAAGCCAACATTTATTGAGCCAGGCAGTGTGCCCTACCTACATCATCTAGGTGTCTGACACTCATCATGTAATGTAACCCAAATGACTAGACGATCCCCATTTTACAGGTTAGGAAACTGTGGAGCGAGAAGCTCCAGGAGCTGATCCACGTTTTCGGGACAGGTAGTGTGCTACCAATGCTCTTTTGCACTGCTCCTTAAGACGCAGGTTTCTCTGATATGGCAGAGGATTTAACATTTCTTTGTCATGGCAGGAAGCCTATTAAATATTAAGCACACACTGCTGATGGAATTGAGTGATCCCACTCTGTTCTCTGGGCTCCACAGGGGAGGGGTGTCACAGTGGTCAGGTCTGGGCATCCTGACCTCTTGTGAGGACAGTATGACCCACCCCACCGCCCCCACCCCCACCCATGCCTCCTCACAAGCCTCAAAGTCACATTCTGTTTATCACTTTCCTTTAGAACCACTCCTAAGTGTTTCTCTCTTTAGGTGTTTGCAACCTGTGTTTCCAGATTAAGAAGCAGGCTACGCACTTTCCTACGGACTCATTGAGAACCTGCGGTGTGATGCTCTTACCTGCCTGCTTATCACTATCCTCGGATTTCTGTGATCTCTTGAGTTTTGCTCTTTGGCTTAGGGCAGAGACGCATTACCGTCGCAATAATGTCGTCCGGTGAGATACGTTTTTTTTAATAGTTGCCTGTACCAACTCTGAGGAAGCCACAGGATTCACTTTGATAAGCGAAGTTCTTTGAGAACACAAGCTTTGTCATATTTACCTATGTGTCTCTGGTGCCTGGCACAGTTCCTGACACATAATAATCAACAAGTGTTGGGTTCAGAAGGAAGTTAGATGTCATTGTCTGGTACGTTGGAAAGCAGGGTCAAACTCTAGTACCCAAATGAGAGGAACATCTGTTTCTGGAAAGCCGCATTTGCTGCCTAGTTCCCCCTTCCATTTATTTAAGATTGAGCTGAGATAACATAATTGGCTTTAAAAAGGCCATTTTCCTCTACCGCGACTCCACTTTCTTGTATATTTCAAAGATGTGACCTGTTGTTTTTCTGAGTCCTTCTGTGTTTTCGTTTCATATGAGAGAGTTTCATTTGGGGAGCTATAGAAATTTAAAACTATGAAAATTCATGTGAATTCTGGAAACCTAAGCCTGGACAGCAATACAGACCCAGACTATGCAGCTATGTAAGAAAGTTCAATAAACAGTTCTGCTTAAAAGGGTAGGATTGTTACAGAATACTTGGTGAAATACTTGTCTTTCTGCCTGGGCTCACTATTGAATGGTGAGCTGACTATTGAACGGTGATTCTCCAGGAAAGGGCCAGGCCTTCACTGATTTCTGTTTCCCCAGCTCATCACTAGCAATTTGAACATAGTAGGTGCTTGATGAGTGTTGAGTGAATGGGTTTGTGAGGGGATTAATGAAGGCATCAAAATGAAGTTTCTTTTAATTTAGAAAGTAATCTGGATCAAGAAGCCTAGAGATATAAGAGATCTATTTCTTGGGTGTATATTCTTTTTAGGTGTTAGAGGGGGAAGGGAATAGCTGATCTGTCTGGGTCAAGGCTTCTGTTCAGTGCAGGCAACGTAGAAATGCCCATCAGAGGTGAGTGCTCTGTGCTTGGCCCAGCTGGGCCATCTGTTTATGTAAGTGCACCCTCACCCCACGTGCTTAAGGAATATGGTATATGTTAAGGGATGACGGATACCATTTGACTGCTTACCATTCGAAACACTCAATTTCACTTATTAAGACCAGTGGCCAGAAGGTCTGAACTCATGGCAAAGCTTCAGCATAGAACACCAAAAACAAACAGAGAACAAGTAACAGCTGTGGCATCCAGGACTATTTACAGTGTTGTCACATCCTAGCTTTGCCAGGGGCCTGGCTACTGCTTAGAACTGCACAGTAATAGAAAATCATGTATATTATTTATACACTTTGTATACAATGTATACATTACACAGAATGCAGGAACAAAAGCAAGGCTCCCAGAGGGGTGACACAGGGGTGGCTGAGTGTGAACGAAAAACCACCGCCTGGGCTTAGATCATCAAATTCTAAAACAGAGTAGGATTGGTTTCTGCCAACACTTTGAAAGCATAATTTGGGGCATGTTAAGAGGAATGTGGTCCAGAGTTAGGGTTCTTGCTTTCTCCATCTGAGTTATGGGTCGTCTTCTTTCTCTGCCCTCATCCCCAATCATCTATCATGTATTTATCTATTGCTGTCCATCTGTCGACCATCTATCTACGTATCTATGTATGGATGTATCTGTTGTCTATCTACCTACCCATCTATCTACTCAATGAAGTGGGATGAAATCACTTACAAGATTAAGAGTACAATACCATTATAATAGCTTGGCCTTCTTACTCCTGTTCCAAACACGCATATCTGTTTAGCTTCTATTGCTTAAAACACTTCTTTCGGTGTGCGGTGCTCATCTGAACAAACTTCCCTCAAGTTTTATTTGCCCAAACATATTAACTTTTTAAATGTGGTATCAGGTCTTCTTCCCTAGACCATAAGTTTACGAGGACAATGACTTCTTTGTGTCCCCTGCTGTTTCTGTAGACCTAGCTTAACGTTTTTATTGTTAGGCATTCATAAAGATTTATTCAGTGTAAGATTACAGAAACAAAAGGATGAAATGAATAAGCGAATTTAGCAAACATATTTGAAGACAGCAAAATACCTACTCCACTAATACCTATTAGTGTGGGTCTTGGAATCAGACTGACATGAGTATATATGGACCTTACTTTTTATTAGCTGTGGGAATGGGGATAAATGCTACCTTCTCAATGCCAATTTCCCCATCTCTGATGCATTTTAAATAAAAAAAGCATTTTGATCACCAAGGCTGGCTCCCTGGCCTCTGCTAATTACCTTTCTTTATTGCCTGCTAATTCTATACCATTTTACCATTATGAATATGCAAAGTTGGCAGAGACCCAGGGAAATTTCACTATGGGTGGAAATTTTACGTTCAAGAAAGTACTTTGATTAGCAAGCTTCCCCTCAGTAATCATTCCATTTAGTTTTTTGGGGAATTATCTGATCTTCAACAAAGGGTTTAACATTTTAAGAAAGCGATGTGGATCTTAATCTGAACAAGATATGAGCCCAGCACACTTAATTACCAAGACTAATGCATTAGGTCTGTTGAATTTAAAGCAAAGGAGTGTATGCATGTATCCTGGGGCCTCCCGTGGGGCTCGGTTCTGGGGAGGGGAGTAGTTCCTCCCCAGAGGTGAGCAGTAGTGAAGGGGGCATTCAGCCTGGACCTCACATTTGCCAAGATCTCCCCACTTTACAGTTTTAGATATTGTCTTACATACACACAATCATCGTAATCATGTGTTAAACGTGCTGATTTGTTTAATATAACATTTAAAGTAATATTCCACAAGGTTACTAACTCTTTTTTGGCATTCAGATTTAAAAAATACTATTAAATCCTCAAGAAATAGAAACGGCTCGTTTTCTGTCAATGTCTGAAAGCCCTATCTGAGGCCACCTATGTGTTTATGAGATCAACTTTTTCAGAAGAAGACAGGCTTTGCACATGCCATAGAGCTGCTTGAATTCCTTTTATCTCAGAAAAGTAAGGCAGAGATCTCTTTGCCACATTGCTTTTTTAACCACCCCAACACTAGGTGATATCCAGTAGTCGGATTAGTGACAGTTTCTCTTGACCCAAAATTAAGTGCTCTTGACCTGTGGCTTGCTATATGTAGCCCCTCTGTGCCGGATGTAGGACTTTCCTGGCACTGTCTGCCAGTTGCAGAAGCCTAAGCTCTTGAGAAATCTCATGTGAAATGTTTGCTTCTGGCAGTTTGTTTCCGTATCTAGGTAATTTGGACAGCACTGACATATTTTAGGAAGGTATTTTTAAATATGTACCTTTGTCTACTTTTTTTATGTGTCACTTTTGCTTTATATACTTTGCTGTCAAATTAGTAGCAGTATTATGTAATATAAATATAAATATATATAAATTTTGTATATATACAAAGTTGGAATCTTTAGCTCTTCCTTTTGTCATTGTGAAATGACCCTCTATCTGCAGCAATGCTTTTTGTCTTCAGGGTAATTCATTACCTTTCTCTACAGCTTTTCTTTTTTTTTTTTTTTTTAATTTTTTTTTAATGTTTATTTATTTTTGAGACAGAGACAGACAGAGCATGAACGGGGGAGGGTCAGAGAGAGAGGGAGACACAGAATCCGAAGCAGGCTCCAGGCTCTGAGCTGTCAGCACAGAGCCCGACGTGGGGCTCGAACTCATGGACCGAGAGATCATGACCTGAGCCGAAGTCGGAGGCTCAACTGACTGAGCCACCCAGGCGCCCTTCTCTACAGCTTTTCTAGATCTACTGGGTTTTTCTTGGGTTGAACTGAAATATTGTGTGATGTTCAAAAAGTAGAGACAAGAAAGTTCAACGGAAAGCCAGATTACTCTTATTTTATCCGAATACATTTACTACTGATGCTCTATGAACTGAACAACTGCGATCTTTTCTGCTCTGCACCCCTATGTCTATGGCTATTTTAAGAGCTGCTTTGTTCTCACGTGACCTCATCCCTGCAAGTGAGCATCTGACTTGAGTGAGCCAGGATCATATTTTGCAGAGTTTGACTAGAACTGAGAGTGCCAGTCCTTATCTGTGCTAGGAGCTATAAAAAGTACCTAGGAGATTTGGGTACCCATGTTTCCCATTATGAGAAAGAGAGCTGTCTTTAGTGAGAGAGAAGAAAACTTAATCTGAGAGATGAGGGGTACAGGGGAGGGGTAGGTGGGATGCCATTTGCATTATTAGTTTCAATAGTCTGGGAAACCAGTTGGGTTTCTGCTATCTCAAAGGTCCTCATTTGTCTCCGTCTTTCCTGGATCCTGAGACAATAGCCCCAACCTTTTGCTCTAACTAGTTGAAGTTGAATTTCTATCATTTACAACCCAAAGAATTTTTATGAATATGTTTGGCAATGAATTTTCTGCTTTGGCTCTGGGAAGACGCTGGCCATGGTTTTTAGAAAATGAATTTCGGCTAGAGGCTCAGTGGCACCAGCTACAGCTCAGCTCTGGAATTTTAAGAAACAAGATGTTAGGCAGGGCCATCCAGGAAAGTCCATGTAACCTCTTTTAAGCAATGCTGTCTGGAAAAGTGTTTTATCTTATGGGGTGCACAAACAAAATCTTACCTTTGGCTTATGACCAAAGCCACTATGTGCAGAACATGATCAGTGAGCACCAGTTGTGAAACATGACCCTACAGCGTGATGCCAACCTCTCTAGGCAAACACAGCAGTCAAGAGTATGAAAACCAAAAAGAATGTGCATGACGAGCGGGTGAGGAAATGAGTTTGAATTAGCTTCACTCTGAGGCTTTATATAACTGCAGCAGTATTTGGGGAGTATTTATCAAATCCTATTTCTTCCTTTTTGGGTGATATGAAATTACCTTCAGTGGTTGAAATCGGCTTTGCTCGTTGAAGGCTTGATTTTGTTACCCCTGTTTCTCTCTTTCAGGACTCACAGATAGCTGCCCGGTTCCTACAGTCGGCCAATGTTCCACTCCCTGTGGCAGCAGAAAAATATCACAACCAATAAATCAGAAATATTCCAAACAGACTCTAGGTTCAATATTTGTTTGTGTCTGTTTCACTGTAAGAGTGTTATGTTTTGGGGGGGCGCCTGGGTGGCTCAGTCGGTCAAGCGTCTGACTTCAGCTCAGGTCATGATCTCAAGGTTTGTGAGTTCAGGCCCTGCGTCGGGCTCTGTGCTGACAGCTCAGAGCCTGGAGCCTGCTTCCAATTCTGTGTCTCCCTCCCTCTCTGTCCCTCCCCCGCTCAGGCTCTGTCTCTCTGTCTCTCTCTCTCTCAAAAAAAATAAGTAAATAAACATTAAAAAAATTTAAAGAGTATTACGCTTTTCCCCTTGTCAAAGAGTATTATGCTGTTTCAAGGAGGGGTGAAATCACAGGAAATGAGGCTAAGACATAAGTCAGTCATGAATTACTCTTCTCATTTCTGCTTCTTAGTCTGGCCTGTCAAAGTAGCAGAAATTAGGAATTCAGATTATATAATATCATTGGACTTTAGAGAAATATTTACTCAGTAATGTCTTATGAAACTTTATTTGCAAACTTCAACTCACTTTGGGTATGACTATAAATCACATGATTCAAACTGACACTGAAAAATACCCAAGTGTCACAAAAATAAGTGAAAATAAGGTTGAAATAGTTCCTTTTTTTGCTACCATAATTAGAAAATGAAGCATTCTGCATAAGTACATTTTCTAAATGACCAAATATAATTTTTTAAATTACTGAAACTGAAGATTTTAAAGATTTTTAAAGAAACGTTTCTAGGACAGATCATGCATTTCCTTGTCTTACTATGTAGAATAGAAAACACAATAAAACTTATTTATTCAGTAAATATTTATTAAGCACCTAGTATATGCCAGGCACTGTGAGAGGTCCCCAAGCTATGAAGACACACATGATCCTGAACCCCATGAAGGTACATCTTAGCCATTTTCTAAGGACTCATGATTTTTGATGAATATGCATTACAGATCTGATACTTTAAAAAAATTTTTTTTGTAATGTTTATTTATTTTTGAGAGACAGAAAGATATAGAGCAAGAGCAGGGGAGGGGCAGAGAGAGGGAGACACAGGATCCGAAGCAGGCTCCAGGCTCTGAGCTGTCAGCACAGAGCCAGATGCGGGGCTCCAATACACGAACAGCGAAATCATGACCTGAGCCAAAGTCAGATGCTTAACCGACTGAGCCACCCAGGCACCCCACAGACGAGATGCTTCTAAGTGCTCCTGACTTACTTAGGACTCAACACCTTGTTAGTTTTGTTGTGGTCAAATCCAACAACTTTGTTTTGCCTCATGACTTCTAATTTGGGAATCTTATTTAATAAGACTTTGTACATGATTAGGTCACAAAAGAGATCTATATTTTCTTCTTTTCCTTATCATTTGATCCTTCCAAGTACAATTGTAGTCTAGCTCTGTATATTGTACAACAAAAGAATACAGTTTTATTTTTATTCATATCATCACATCATTTTTTTTTTCTTCTGTAGAGGTCCTTATGTATTCTCTGTTGGGAGAAATCCAAAATATTGTATAGATTTTGCTGCATTTGACTATTACTGGCATAGAGGGATTTTACTGAATTTTGTAAGTTGATCCATCCGACAGTAAAGCTAACCTCTCACATCACTTCTTTTTGATTACTTGTCGATTCTACTGGCTTTTCTGGTTAGATGATAATATTATCTGCATATGATAAGAGTTTAGGTATTTTTTTTTTAACATTCTTTATATCTTAGCTTTTTTGTCTTATAGTTAACTCACTAACCAGGAATTTGTAACGTAATGTATGTAATGTATGTAATGGTAAGCAGCCTTATTTTGTTTCCAATCTTAATGGAAAGTTTTAAAATTTCTCTGCTAAGAATGATGTTTGCTTTAGGTTTTTGGTACTTCATCTTTATTAAGTTAAGGAAATTTCCTTTTTCATTGCCAGTTTTTTGAGAAGTGTTTTAAAATTATAAATAGTTATTCAATTATATCAAATTATTTTTTCGCCTCAGTCAAGATAATCATATGATTATCTCATTTAGTTTAGTCATATGGTGAACTACACTGAACCAACCTTGTGTTTCTGGAATCAACCCCACTTAAACATAATGTACTATTTTTAAGACACTTTCGGGTTTCCTTAGCAAATATTTTTATTTAGGATCTTTTACCAATGTTCTTGCATAGAGCTGTAATTTTCCTTCTGTGACCTGTTCTTACCTACTTTGGGAATCAAGGTTAAGATTGATTAGTCTCATAAGAGTGTTTAAATAGTGTTGAATAGTTGGGGCGCCTGGGTGGCTCAGTCGGTTGAGCATCCGACTTTGGCTCAGGTCACGATCTCGCCTGAGTTTGTGGGTTTGTGAGTTCGAGCCCCGTGTTGGGCTCTGTGCTGACAGCTCAGAGCCTGGAGCCTGCTTCAGATTCTGTGTCTCCTCCTCTCTCTGCCCCTCCCCTGCTCATGCTCTGTCTCTCTCTGTCTCTCAATAATAAATAAACTTTAAGAAAAAAAAATCGTGTTGAATAGTGTCTCTTATTATTCTACACTTTATAATGACATATAAGGATATGTTCTTTGGATATGTGATAAAAGCAATCTATAAAATTACCTTGAGACTTGGGGCTTTTGCTGTGTGGAGAATTTTACTACCATTTCACTTTTTAAATTGTTATTTGTTTATTCAGGTTTTAGTTTTTGGACCAATTTTGACATTTGATATTTTTCTTTTTAACCATGTAGTCAGGCGAATCAGTTACTGTGTGAGTGTTATTCCCTTAGTTCCTGTTACAGCTGCTCTTCAGTTTCCCATAGTGTAATAATTTATCTGTGCACTTATACAGTATATAATATCATATAAAATTTATGAATTAGAGAATAGTACATGACATATACACAACGTTATATGAGATACTACATATGATATATACACAATATACAATACCTATTACATAAAGGTAAAAATACACTGTACCATGTATGGTATGATATACTTCAATATACATGTTCAATTACATATATAAGTAAAATATATAATAAAATATATGTGCAATAATACACCACACCAAGTATAACTGAAAGTTAAAAGCTATTGTATATATTATTCATAGTTATTCCTCTTCATGCTGTATTTATTGATCTCTGCACTGAGTGCCCCCTCTCCCTTTCGGGGCTCCCCCTGCACATTCTCACTCTCTCTGCCAACGCTTTGTTTCTGGTGCACATTTCCTCATGTAACCAGTTTCAGGTAGTTAATCTTCTCTACTTTTCTTTTGTTCTTTCACTCATTTCTCCCTCTTATCTTTACTGTTTCCTTATTTGGTCCTCTGGGGGAGGGGTGTGCTTGTTGCTACTTTTTTCCAGATTCTTGGGTTGAATGCTTAGCATTTGTCTCCAATATTTCTTATTGCTGGCAATGTGTCCCAAATGAGAAATTTCCCGCTAAGCACTTGTTTAACTGTGTTCTAACAATTTTGGCTTGCAGTATTTCCTTGTGTCTCTGTTATAAGTATTTTGCAATTTTCCTTAGGATATTCTTTTTAACCAAACGGTCATTTAATAGTACGTTACTTAGTTTTCAGCATAGGAAATTAAAGGAAAGTCTTGTTGCTGGATTCTAAGTTTATTGCATGATGATCAGAGAATATAGTCTGTGTGATGCTGGTTATTTGTAATTTAACACAAAGAGTTTTGTAAATATTCCATGTTTGCTCAAAAACAATGCACATTCTCTGTAGGGTATAAAATTCTCTACATCTATTGGTTTGAGCTTATCAATCATGTTATCCCAATATATAATCTTTTACTTGCTTGGTTTTTTGTTTTTACTCAATTTAAAAGTTTCTGAAAGGGCTGTGTTAAAGTCTCCAATTACTGATTTTCACTCTGCAGGACAATGCTTTACATATTTATAGGATATATTATTAGGCACATATATGCTCATTATTCTTACATCTTTGAATTACCATTCCTTTTACTAACATATAGCATCTTACACAACTCAACCAGGGAAATATCAGGGAAGTAAGAAAATTCTAGATGGCACAGACATGCAGGGATTTAGTAACCAATCCTATGTAAATGAGAAGATGGCTCCCATTGTTAGCTTGGAAATCTGGGTGGATGACAATAGGAATCACTAGGATAAGATACACAAAGGGCAAGAAGGAGTAGAAAAGATGAAATGAGTAAACCTTTATTCATCTATTTATTTCCTCATTAAGTAAATATTTATTGAGTGCTTATTATATGTTAGGTAGTATACTAGGCATATTTGCCCAGAAAGTTTTCAGGTTACGTTTAAGATAAATTAGCCCCATAACCTCATCAAAGTTTTGCTCATAAACCATCAAAGTATAAAGACAAATCATAATGTAGAGATTCATTTACAAGAAATTGAATGTAATGGACTTTCTATAGTGCATGGCACCTATAGAGAATTTCCAGGCTAGAAGTAGGTTTAAGATCAACAGATTAGCATGATTTACAAGCTACAACTTGATTCCAACTAAAAAATAATGAGTTTATTCTTACAAATGAAATGATCCTATCTATTAGCATCAAACTGGACCTATAGCATATCCTCTTTGAAGGTTTCAATCTGCAGTGAGTGCACGAATTACCTGGATGCTTGATAAAAATGCAGATTCCTGAACTTCAACCCCAGAGATTCAGGAGGTCAGGAGGGAGCCCGAGTGTCTACATTTACCAAGCTTCTCATCTTACTATGTATTTAGCAAGCTCCTCAGGTTACTACTGTATTTTGAGAAATGCTGCTGGACACTTTACTAATTCAAATTACTGGATGTTCATAAACAAAGAAACAGAATCCAAAAACTTACTGCCTCCAAGGCTGGGAATGGACAATTGCCAAACATGTAGATTTATTTAGATGAGATCTTGTTTCTCAGGGACTGCAAATTTGCTTCTTAAATACATTTAGAATGTTTAAAAAATGTATTAATATCGTCTAAGGGAAATAATCTCCATAGAAGGTATGAAAAACATAATTTTCTTACATTTCCAGCTACACAGTCTCCAAACTAGCCTTGTTTCTATATCTGCATAAAAGCTTTATTTTAATTTAATTCTATTTATTTTTAAGGCTTTATTTTTTTATTGCTAGGGATTCCTCTTTTAATAATGTCAGGCTCAGTGACCACACAGATTTTTTACTAGTCCCTTCCATTGTGGAAGAGACCCATCTTGTTGTTAGTTTCCTGGCTTAGGAAAGAGAGGGTAGTGAGCAAATTCTCTAGTTTTCTGTTAGCTGAGAAGATAAAAATTTACTCATTTTGACCCTGCTAAAATATTATTTTTTGCCTCCAGAAACTACCAAAAATCAGCAGCAAGTCACAGTGTCCTGTGATTTCTGGAAGCATCTTGGGAGCATTCTGGGGAAAAAAAAAATCCCATGATCACCCTTTATCCATAAGGAGATTTTTTTCTCTTCTCCCCACCCCCCCCACTTAGGAAAACACTCTAATTTGCTTCCTGCTGACAACTGAAGCAGGTTTGGGAAGCTATTCAACTTTAATAATAAAAAGACTCTATGTAGATTATAATCTGCTTAAATTCAGAACTGTTCTGGGATTAAGACACAGAAGTAAATTTGAAAATAGGGCTAAAATTGGATCAGGTTTAATATCCATGGTATTAAAGGGATAAAGACAATCATTATGTATTAGCAGATATGGACCTTTGGACTAGGATAACAAGGTTGCCCCCAAACTGAACCCTCAACAGATAGTGTAATGAATAAGCGTATATGATAGGCCATCCAGTTAGAGAATTATAAAAATTTATAGGCAAGCACTGTACAAGGGATTTTTCACAACATATTCTGAGCTGACAACTAGATTAAATGGAAAAACATGTACAAGATTGGAAGAGGGCCATTGTGAATGGAAAAGTACACACTGCAACCAAAATGAGCATCATCAAACATGGGGCCGTTGGAGCACCTAGATTTAACCCAACAACGAATGACCCTGCAGCAGAATGAAGGTGAAGACACACACCAGGCTGGCAGACGGAGGAGGACACAGGGGTGCCCACGATTTGAAAACCTAGGGGTACATAGTATCTCCCATGATGAAAAGTGACTGCTATGTTTTAGTGACGGTCTCAGGTGATTAGAGCCTACACTGTCTCTCTTACCTGCTGATCTCATGATGCCTTATCAAAAGATTAATGATCTTTATTCAGTACGAACTGTTAATACTAAGCCCAGGGGGGGCAGTCAGTGATATCTCCAGTCTTCTAAATTCAACTACTTGGTTGATTAATTGTTCTGGAATTTTGACAGGGACTGGTACTGGCTTTACTGGCTTCTCACGTTTATAGCCCATTCTTTCTTTCTCTTTGAAAACCAGAATAACGTTTGCCGGTCTTAAGTCCTGGTTATTAGAAAATACATACTTAAACCACAGTGAGATCATCATGAACATGTACTGGTAATCATACGCTTCCCCGGGGGTGGGGGGCGGGGGGTGGGGAATATAAAATGATTAAAATTGTGTTGAAAAACAGTCTGGCATTTTCTTAAAAAGTTAAACATGCACTAACCATATATCCAGCCATTCTACTCCTAGGTATTTACCTGAGACAGTTGAAAACATGTACACACAAAACTTGTGTGCAAATGTCTGTAGCTGTTCTATTTGTAATAGCCAGGTACTGCAGTCAATCCCAACATCCATCACTAAGTAAAGAGATAAATGAACTACAGTATATCTATGCCGTGGAATACTACTTAGCAATAAAAAGAACTATCTGTACACACAACAACATGGATGAATCTCAAAATTGCTATCATTTAGCAATTCTTTCATTAAGAACCAGAAAAAGAAAGAGTGTATATTACGCCACATATTTAAAACTCTAGAAAATATGAACAAATCTATTGTGACAGAAGAGAGATCAATGGTTTCTGGTGACAGGGGTGGACAGGAAGGGAAAGATGGAATTATAAAGGGGTACAGGAAACTTTTGGGGTGATAGATTCTTGATTATGACACGGGCTTCACAGGTGTATACATATGTCACCAGTAATCAAAATGTATACTTTACATATGTGCAGTTTATTGCATGTCAATTATGTCTCACTAAATCTCAATAAAACATAAAATAAAGTGATTGCCTTTCACCATTAGTGTTGGGAACAGAAAGAAGGCATCGCAGTAAGACACGTGTCGGGAGGTCCAATAGCATGTGCAGAAAGAACCATTAGGGTTTCATGATCCCTGCTCAAACTGGTTTCACCCATAGTTTTAGCTAACAAATATATATTTTGTAGCTGGCAAGCAAGGTAAATTATATGATGACCATAAAAGCTTTGGTATGGTGACAGCCATACAAACAAATGACTAAGGAAATAAATGTCCCATTAAATGAAAAATAGCACCAACTTAAGAGAAAGACGACCTTACTTCCCGTTGGAGTTTCCTCTGACACATTATTGACAAGTGGCTCGTGTTGGATCGGGTGAGCCTCTATTTGCCGCTCTGGCATTGGATGATTATGTATACTAATTGGGCATAGAAATAGAATTTTGTGAAAACGCCCATCTTGTGAAGCTTCTTTGTTCTAATTTCTAGCATAGATTGCCTGCTGCTTGAACCCAAAGTATATTCCCTCTTACTGGCCCTTAAGCCAGTGGTCCTTATTTTAAATGCAGATTCTGAGGCCACAGCCAAGACACTGAGAAAGTCTGAGGAAAGGCCCAGGAATGTGCATTTTATAAATAGGTGGTATGAGACAGAGGGTCTGAACACCATGCTTGATTCTCTAAGCCTGAGGACAAAAGATGACGTCTCATCCGTACCATCCGTCCACATTACAGACTATCAAATCTACAAAACAGCTCCTTAACACGTTACCAGCTTTTTAAATCACAGGGTCTTTCCACATCTTATCCCTTCATGGGGAACACATTTTAAACCATTTGTATTGCTTCACCTACCAGAAAAGTCAGTCAAAAACAGAAACTTTTCACAGCATCTACTGCTCTATCATCAGCCTTGGAGGTTTATAGATTACTGAAATAATTGCGATATTAGAGGATGGGCCCCCTGCTCTGCATCTGCTATATATTATTCTGCAGGCATAATAACCTCGATAAGCTTGTGTACAAGCAATTCAATTTCAAATGTGGGTTGGTGGAGGCACTGAGTACCCTAAGTACAGATTCCAGAACATGTTCGAAATAACCACTACAAGATGTTCTGGAATTGAGCTATAATGTTAGCCTAACAGATATTGGCAGGCATTCTTTTTTATTTGATAAAACAAATAAGGCAGTGGAATTTATTGTACTATTTAGTAGGGGAAACAAAGCAAAAACCTGTAAGAGAAAACAAAGAAGCTCTTTTGCTTTTAACAAAGAAACTAATGTAAATGCCTTAAAAGGGGGGCTGCTTATCATCTTGGGCAACTTGCCCACATCTGGACCTCAGCATCGCGTGCGTGGACTTCCTCGTCTCCTGGGCCCTCCCCCAGCCCTCTCTCAGCCAATCGATTGCAACATCCTTATTGGACTGACCTGCACAGCATTTCTCAGCTCGTCCTCTTGTCTCCATGGCCTGTCACCTGGGTCAGGCCTTCCTCACCTCTCACCTGACCATTTGCTACAGCCAAGGCCAATGCAGCGTAAGTCTCCACGTGTGGTCTTCAGACCTGCAGCATCAGCACCTCCTGGGAACTCGTTAGGAATGCAAGTTCTCAAGCCCCTCTCCCGACCTCCTCCAGACTTCCTCCAGACACCGTGGGGGTGGAGCCCAGCCATGGCTGATTTAACAAGTCCTTTGGGTGACTGCTCGCTCAAGACTGAGAACCATTGCTCTGAGCGTCGTCCCCTTGGTGGGTCCTCTTCCTAGCCACAATTATTTTACCCACCACTGACAAAGAAAATTTCCAAAGCATAGATATGATCATATCGCTCCTGAGGGTGAAAGCCTTCAACCTCCCTGATTGTTAATACCGGTAACATGGAATGTCTCCTGGGCACTCCCTCTGTGCTAGGCAGAGTGGCTCCCGGCTGAGCATAACGGATATTTAGGACACGCACGAGGTGTGGATGTGTGACCACCTACTCTTTGTGGTATCTGCAGTGGTCCCCATCAGTGGCTCCCAGCCCTGGATGCACATTAGAGTCACCTGGCAGGCTTGGTAAAAATATACCACCCAGGAACAATTAAGTGGGTCGTGTATCATGTTTTCAGAAGCTCCCTGAGACGATGTGTGTGAACTGGGGTTGAGAGCCACCAATCTCTGTGACCCCTATCTTCTCAGCCTGATTCTCCCACAGCTAAGGTGGCTTTGTCCCCATCGGCAGTGGTGGCCACTGCCTTGCCTCTGGCTCTGTCATCCATCTCGTTCTTGGACAAAGGAAGGTAAGAAACTGGGGGGCGGTGGCTGAGCTGACTCGGCATCCTGTCATCTACAATCCACCCAGTGTCTCCAGTTTAGAAACTGCCCTGGTCTCTCTGCACTCCACTTTCTACACCGCAGCCTGAGTGAGCTTGTTAAATCTGAGTGGTCTTATGCTCAGACCCCTCCCTCCACCGGGCTTCCCATCCCATTGACAGTAAAAGCACGAGTTCACCCCATGACTTACGTATCTTCTCCTTTTCCCCCACCCCTCATGCCATTCACCTATTGCCTCTCTGGCCTTAGCAACTAGTACTCTCCCTCCAGCTTACTCCACTCCAGCCACCCGAACTTCTCACCATTTCTTAGGCACACTCCTGCCTCAGGATCTTTGCACGTGCTGCTTCCTCTGCCTGCAATCATCCTCCCCTACTTAACCACTTTCCTTCCTCCTTTACCTCTTTCAGGCCACAGCTGTTATCTCAGTAAGGCCTGCCCGGACCATTCTATTTAAAATTGCTAACATCTTCTCTGGGTTCCCTGCTTTCATCTTTGCTTTATTTATTTATGGTGTTTATTATCTACCTCTCAACACAAACTTTGCAAGGGAGGGAGCTTTGTCTGCTGTATCCCAGGACTTAGACAAGTGTGTGCACATAGTGAGTGCCTAATAAATATTGCTAGAATGAATGAATGGCTGGGCCCATGCCCATCTCATAGTCCACAGTGGAGCCTGGGCCTCTGTCTTGACCCCTAGGTGGCCTCTCCTCTATCCCAGGCCATCTAAGACAGGATCTCTCCTCTGGCCTGGCCTACAGGGATGATAGAACTGCTTGGCACACCAGCCAGGGTGCTCATCCCTCCTGCCACATCTAGTTCTGCCTCTGCCCTGCCTGCGCTCCTCTGTTAGCCCAACTGGCTCAGCCCAATCCTGCTGCCTATTTCGACAGGTGCCTATTGGCATGTGGTAGATACACTAAGTATATTAGTCTATACCATTCTGGTGGAAAACACCAGTGGGCAGGTCTGTCCCATTTATCTCGGGAGCTCTAACAGAGGATCCATCATGTATCACCAACACTGAACCAAGATCCAATGTTATATCTATTTATCTTTCTATTGTCCATCCTCCCTGGACTATAAGCTCCAAGGGACAGAGATTTCCATTTCTTGTTGTTGTTGTTTATTGTAGTTCTCCAGTGCCAACACAGTGACTGACCCATCGTCGTCACACATTACATAAATATTTGTTGAATGAATAAATGCATCCCACGGTTATTGGTTAAACACGTCGCTGCCACTGCTGATTTCTCAAGGTATGAAAATTAAATAAGAAAAGCAACACGGCACTGATTCCATTTCAGAGAATTTACAGAGTGGGCTGCCAGGATTCCTGGTTCACACCCTTCATCATTCACACCCTTTGTTGCTTGGTCCTGAAAGGGGAGTCAGCAAGAAATAAATCACATGTGTGGAAAGTCACTTTAGGAATGCTAGTAAAGGTATAAGATAACACAAATGGAGTTTCACAGCCATATATTACAAAATCAACAAACACCTATTGCAAAACCTGAAAAATTGACATCTAGACATTTGCAAACTTCCAGATGTGAGATGACAGGTGGGACCAAGCAGATATGTAATTGATATTTTTACTTTTCATGGTGAGACGCAGCCTTAAGGAACTTAGAAGAACAATTGTAAAGTAAGCTACATTCTCTTATGCTGAAGAAAAATGGCGATTTATGGTGCTTTCCTATGACGATATTTCCTGGGCCACAACAGTCTTGGGAACAGAAAGCAAAACAAAAGAAAACAAAACATCTGACACTTCTGATGGTCACAGAAGTGCTGGTTCTTTGTCTTGCCTCTGACGGGAACAGGAAGTACAGGGACAGTGTCTTATTCTGGGGGCACCGTGAAGGAGACCTGCGTACGTCATCTCATCTGGTTGTCCTAATCGTCTATGAGGAAGAAGTAATTATTCCCAAGTAAAAAATAAGGAAAATGAAGTTCAGCAAAATCTAAGTGACTTTAAGGTAGGAATTTGGGGACACCAGAAGGACGGACGTTCCCTCTGCTTTCCCTTCCCCCTGACCTCCACGCATCACCCACCCCCAGGCTCCTCCCCTCCTCAGCTATTTGCGAGACTTGCTCATGGCCGTGGATACACTTACACTAACACGGAAGCATAAATATTTAGTGCAAACACAGGACATGCTCATACTAAAAATCATTTATTGCTTATCTGAAATTCGAATGGAACTGGCTGTCTTGTATTCTTATTTTCTGAATCTGACAATCCTATTTCTGGTATTCCTTTGGAAAGAATTACTCTTTTTGTGCCGCGATAGAAGAGGATTTAACTAAAAATAACAGAATGTGGAGGAAAACCGTAGGAAGTACTTGTACATCTTAACCTCTTAAGTACTTGTACATCTTACTCTCACCTCATTAGCCTGCAATGCCACTAACCAGACTGGGTCGTAAACCACCATTATTTGTGAGCTTGTTTTTCCCCCAACAGATGACGAGAGGCTGCGGGGAGGAGGATTATTTGCACAACCCATTCCATGCGTTTCCTTAGCACGTCATTCAGTGCCCCCTCAAAGGGGCACCATCTGTTGGAGTATCCAAGCAAACTGGTCCCACCCAGAGGAATGAGGGAGGACAAGGGCGGGGGGGGATGTGGATGATTGGCGGGGAGGTATGACCTTACCCGAGTGGGAAATATACTCAGTCCTGTGTACGGAATACACAGATTCCATATTTGCGAATTCACCTGCTGGCAAACATTTATTTGTGACCCCCTAATCAATACCTGTGGCCCTTCAGTCATCATTCACAGATGTGCACAGAGCAGGAAAACGTCGGAGTCAATGGACACGCACGTTCCCAGCCTAACCTAGAGAGAGCAAGGGGAGGCTTGGCTGGCTTGTTTTATCTCTCCTAGTGTAAACAAGAGTCCTTCGTACAGTGTATTAGGTACCACGTCTTCCACATTTTTGTACTTTTTGTGGGTGATTTCATTGTTTGGAATGGCCCCAAAGTGCGGCCTAGTGTTGCTAAGCACAGAAAGGCTGTGATGTGCCCTGTGGAGCAAATATGTGTGTTAGATAAGCCTTGTTCAGTCATGAATTAGTCATGCTATTGGCCATGAATCCAATGTTAATGAACAATTTTATATATATATATATATATATATATATATATATACACACACACACACATATATATACACACATATATATGTATATATATGTATATATATGACATATGCACGATCAATATAACATAATATATAATCAGCTATATACACAATAAGTCATCTTTAAACAGAAACACTTAATCAAACATGCTTAGGTGTCGATCTGTTGATGAAAGTATGACCATGGCTCACGGGAACATGGCTCCCCTAGGAGCCGTGATTCAGTATTCTCTCATTTAAGGTTCATAGCGACCTGACACCCTAACTGCTGTGCATAATGAGAATCAACTTCTATCTCCTAGATTTTTTCATTTCTAGGATCATGACAGTTAATTCATCATGCTGGCATATGGACAACTTTGGGTCAGAGAGATAGATTACTTAAAACACTTCTCTCAAAAGAGGGAAAAAGCCTGGCAGACCGTGATATTAGAAACTGGAGAGGGGATCCAATGGACTTGCTACTTTTTCCCAAAACCGAAGGTGATCCTTTTGAGAACATTCCAGAAGCAAGCCTTCCTGTTTCTGGCATTGGCTTTTTCTTTACAAACTTAATTTTTATTCCTACTTCTCAAGGAGAAAGTTTCCTGGCAGCAGGTGATGGTGCTGATGGGATTTTATCTCGGGATCAGATATCTTTTTGTTCGGCTCCGAGAAAAATCCAAGCAATGGATTGCTTCAGAGCTTGACAAGCATAGGGTTAAGATGTCCATGAGATTTTTATTAATGTAGCCAGGAGAGGCCAGAAAAAGCCGATTTATCGATGTCAGCCCCCTTAACCCCATTTTGCCTGAATGACTCAATCATCAATTGCACAGGATCTTGTTTCTTCTGGGAATGCTAAAGGCTGTTAGAATTAAATTACCATCGCTCAAACATTTTGTACTTGTTGCTTTTGAAAGAAAGCCTTGTCCAAAAGGCCTCTTATCTCCTGGAGTGAGGTACAGAAATCCTTGAACAAAACCAGACAGGTGGATTAGAAGATGTTCTCCGAGTCCTTCTTTCTTTTTTTTTGAAGTTAGACAGAAACAGGCTCTTCAACCCCTGACTGGGTGGGAGGTGTTTGTGAATCAGCAGCTCCTTCTTTCAATTCCCTCCTCCTTCAGTGCGTCAGGCTCAGCAGACTCAGCCAGGGGCAGAGTGGTGAAGGGACTCGCCCGGATTTTGCTATTTCTTTACCTCCCTCATCAAGGTCTCTGGTGTTCATTCTCCATCCTCACTTTTAGGGAAAAAATATCAAGTAAAGGAGTTTCTGAGAGTACACATTGATAAAACCATTTTTGGGGGCAACTGGCAATATCAATTTGAATTTGGAATGTGCCTACCCTTTAACCCGGCAATTTCACTTTGGGAAATTTATCCTACAAATAAATACACACACAAATATCTGTGGATACAAATGACCACGAAGTCCTGTTTTTAACAGTAAAAAAAAAAAAGAATCCCCAAAACAACAACAAAAAACCCCTAGAATTAACCTACAATGTCATATGTGAAATCCATTAAAGAACAAGGCATCTCTCTCTGTACTGACTTCAAATGATGTCTGCTAACCAAACATGGCAGGCTGCAGGAAATGTACAGTATAGTCTAGTTGTGTGAACAGAACATGTGTGCTTAGAAAATGTGTCAAAGGATGATCACAATCTGTTGATCATGGTAATCTCGGTGGCCATTTGAATTGGGAAATGGCAGGTTGGGGGGAGGGTTGGAGCTGAGGGGTGGCTTTTCATTTGTATTTTACATATGTTTTATGGTTTATTTTATTACAGTAAACATTTCTTACTTTTATGCTGCTGTAAAAACACATTTTACGAAAGATTCCGAAAAGTTTTATTTTTCATTCTAGGAACTTCTGTGGAGAGGTAATGAATAACACCACCTCTTGGATAATGACACGTCACAGCGTTGGGCCGCTGTGTTCATGATGTGCTGACTCCATGGTCCACTTCATTGATGCTGGATGGATTTAGATGCTTTACGCCTCATTTCTGGGCTACCTTTCATATGGTTATCTGTGACACACTGAAGAACAGGTATGGAGAATATTTAGCCATGAGAGGATTAGCTGCCAAGAAGTGGGGTCCAGTTAGATGGGGCCTAACTGGTGTGCAAGAGTTGGGGGCTTAGAAAGTGACCACTCAGTCACTAAAACTTAATGACCTTGACCAATGTGATTGGTTCTGAAGTAACACTACTGAAAACTCATCCTTGACATATAGCAGGAGCAAGAAAGAGGGCAAGTAAAATGCTGCACTGATCTGAATCCAGAAGGAGAAATCCAGAAACTCTGCTTTCAACAGTTTCATCCATAATCAGTTCAAAAGACATTTGTGGCCTAGTCACTGTATTTGTTGACGTGTGCTGTGTAAAAATATATTCTTTGAGCTTTGACCAATTGATTGATTCATTCAGTTATTCAGCCAGCATGGACAGAGCTCCCGCTATGTGCTAAGCCCTGGGTGTCATTTAAATAGTAAAATGATCACTCACTCATGCTTAGCAAAGCCCACAAGAAAATACTCAAGCATTTGAGTGCCGAGGAGTCGAGCATAGCTGAGGTGTGAAGTGCCGACTTCCGTTACTACAAATCAACACTAGCGTCTGTTGTAATATATTGCTTATTTGAAAATGCTAATAAAGAAACTTCCCTGAAAGTGATAGGCAAAATGTCCTCATTCAATTTTAAGCTGTCATGTTTCTTTTTTTTTCTTTTTTTCTTTTTTATTTTATTTTTTTAATTATTTTTTTATTTTTTTATTTTTTATTTTATTTATTTTATTTATTTATTTATTTTTTATTTTTATTAAAAAAAAATTTTTTTTAACGTTTATTTATTTTTGAGACAGAGAGAGACAGAGCATGAACAGGGGAGGGGCAGAGAGAGAGGGAGACACAGAATCTGAAACAGGCTCCAGGCTCTGAGCAGTCAGCACAGAGCCCGACGCGGGGCTCGAACTCACGGACCGTGAGATCATGACCTGAGCCGAAGTCAGACGCTTAACCGACCGAGCCACCCAGGCGCCCCATAAGCTGTCATGTTTCAAAACAAGTAGGAATCAGATGAGTCAATAGCGCAAAAAAATTCTTTTGGCCAAAGTCCGCAAAAAGAAACTGGGAACCGTTTTTATTTCAGATCTCCAGGAAAATATCAAAGGAGAGACGGCCTCATTCAGAGGAAAAGATCCATATCATCTACAAGGATCCCTCAAGGAGAAGACAACAGACAAGCAGGGGGTGGGGGGGCCAACATAAAGACTCACCTCTGAGCAAATGAAAAAACAGAAACAGGCCAACATAGGAATCTTGTACGAGGACCTGTGAGAGCGGCTTCTGGCGCTTCCTGCCAAGCCCAGAGAGGATCCCAGCTCCTCTGTGGTTCTCTTCTGGACTGAAATAAGAAAAAGACAAATTCATTATTTCTTCTGCCTGCCTAAGAAACATATTCCTCCTCCCCTCTCAGATATCACCTATTTCACTGCCCCCCCAACCCTTTTCTGTTAACCAACAATTTTTGCTGAATCTATGAGTCTGTTTTTTTTGTTTTGTTTTGTTTTGGGTGGTTTTCTGTTTTGTCTTTTAGATTCCACATATAAGAGAAATCATACAGTATTTGTCTTTCTCCATCTGACCTATTTCACTTAGTATAATACCCTCCAGGTCCATCCAGGTTGTTGCAAATGGCAGAATTTCATCCTTTTTTATGGCTGAGTAATATTCCATTGTATGTATATGTGTAGGTATATATATGTACAGGTATATAGGTATATATACATATTACATATGTATATGTATACATATATGTAATACAATATTACATATTACATGTACATATTACATACATATTACATAATACATATAATACATATACTATATATATATATATATATATATATATATATATATATATATATATACCACTTCTTCTTTATCCATTCATCTATAGATGGACACTTGGGCAGCTTCCAAGTCTTGGCTATTGTAAATAATGCTGCAATAAACATAGGGGTGCACATATTTCTTCCAATTGGTGTTTGAATCTGTGTTTTGACACGGGTTCCCAGTGCTCCAGAGAGAAGAGAAACAAAGACATGTAAATACAAACATTCTTCACCCTGCTCTCACCCACCTGGAGGTGAACTTTGGGTTGCTACTTATTGTGTGACAGGCAGTACGCTAAGTATTTCAGTAAAAATAGTCAACATTTACTGAGCCCTTATGAACTGTTGGGTAACTTTAAGTTTTACATAGATTAAGTCACTTGATCGTCATAGTTTACCTGTAAGGTTGGTGTTCTTACTCTGTTTCACAGAGGAGAAAAGTGGGGCACTGAGAGGTTAACTTGTCTAACATACCACAGTGAGGGTTTGAACCTGGGCAGTCTGACTCCCAAGTCTGCTCTTGTATGTGATATGACAATGCCTCTCCATTCTTTATCTCACTTAACTCTTACCCCAGACATCTGCCCTAGGGACAATTACTCTCCTCATTTCACTGATGAGGAAGCAAAGCCTTGAAAAGGCTGAGTGAACTTGCCCAAGATCACAAAATGTTTCATTTTGGTAGACTACCCTGGATTCAAACTCAGATTTATTCAGTTTCTATCATTCTCTTTTATAGCATCTTGTAATTCCCTTCACTAACCTACATACTTAAAAGACTGTACTAATATCTTCTAGGTCATGGAGATGGCTTGCTGTTGGACTAACGAGTTGAGTGAGGTCCTAGGTTTCCCACTGAGGAGCTGAGTGACTGGGTTATACCCCATGGCACCTCTCTGCCTGCCAGCCATTCTCTACCCTCCCCTGCTCTTCCCTGTGTTCAGGGACCACCTCATCCTGCTCATTTGTCCTCTGGCCTCCTGTTGGGTTCAGCTAATGGGGTATTTAACACAGTGCTTACCCTTGTCCTTCCTTGCCCCCTTCCCCCCCCCCCCACTGTGGCCACTGGTCCCCTTAGGTGGCTCTTCTTCTATGGCTCTCACTCTCCCTGGAGGATGATAACATCATGCCTCCCTGCTAACCCACCACCCAGCCCCTTTGAGCCTAGAGATGATAACAGCTCTCCAGTTGTTAGTTTCCGGGTGCTTCATCATGTCTTATGGATGGGTGCACTATTTCTTGACAGAGCTCTGACTGATTGAAGACCCTAAAACAAGGCATGCAGATTTTCTGCCTCAGTTTCCTTTAATGTAAAATGGGGATATGATATCTACCCAAATGGTACTATCATATTTCAATTGCTCAGGACAGTACCTGACCCAAGGTAAGTGGGCACTAGATAGCAGCCATTTAAATGATCATTTTCATCATGACTATTCCATGCCCTGAGGACCTCAGGCACTGATCACCCATGATATGTGACTAGGCAGGATTATCATAAACAGCAGGAATTCATGCCTCCTTAGCAATCTCAGTGGGAGTACAAAAGTGGGTCTCCATGACCCGTGACTCTGTGGCCAGTACACTCTTTACCTTTCACTAAGGCTGGCCATTAGAAATAACAAAGTTTGGTTTTTTCGAGATCATACTTTTTAAATTGACCACATGCTGTGCTTAATTCTTAAGTACTTAATTCTGACAGTGACTTTAAGGAGTGGTTCCCAGTTATAACTCAGACGAAGTGGCCTACCCAGGGTCAGCCACAGGCAATGAGGCTGCGATTAAACTCATGCCGAACTCACATCTCTCTGTCCCTGAAGCCTGGTTCTGTGGTCCCTGTGGGAGCTTGAGGGGGGATGGCCATCAACAGCAGGATCTCCCTGCTTCCTTCCAAGAGGAAGCTCAGCTTTCTTAGTGGTGCATATCCAACAATACAACACTCGCCTCCCTTCTTCCCCCCACCAAGCCTACTTATTATTCTGTGATACAGGAGGCAAACTGGGTCCCCCAGGGTGCCTAATGAGTTTGGTAAGCCAGTAAAAGGGGCAATGCTGAGTCTTGAGGTGGGTGTGTGTGATTAAGCTGTGGGGACTTCAAAGTGAGGTCAGGGGTCTGTGGAATCTATCAAAGGAAGCTTCTTGCCAGGAGCCACACAGAAGGATGACAGAGGGAGAGGGACTCCTGCGGAGAGGGAGGGCTGGCTGGGGGCTCGAGAGGGAACAAGAGGCTGGCAAGGCAAGCACAATAAAGGCGTCAGCAGGGATGAGGCCTCTGCATCCCCACATGAGTGATGGGGTTCCTACTAATGAGAAGCTTGGAGACAGAGTGGGCCCCAATGAGCCCCGGAGGCAGAGGAGGAGACGAGGGGTGCCCGTGCCAAGAGCGCTGACAGAGATCTTGGCTGCAAAGCCGCCCAGGACAGGGAGCTCAAATTTGCTTTCTCATTAGCTGAAATATTTGGAATAAATAAACGGATGTCTCTGGAGCCCATGTTATTGCATTTGGAATCATCTGTCATCAGGTTTGGGAGAAGGAAAGACATTCATGCCTCTGAAGTATATCCATTTTGAAAATACTTGAATAGACTGGTCACTTGCGGGAAAGAAAAGATGCACTTATATAGGTTTTCCCCTCCCCACCCCATGCTCAAAAAAAACACTCCATGTGTACATTAACCTTACAAAAAGAAAAGAAAAGAACCCCCTAGGCTTTCTTGCTGACTAAGAGAGAAGGAGTAGACAGTTGTCTCACTGAGGATGCTCGGCAGGGAGCTGGGGACCTTGACATAACCTTAACACATTTAGTGAGGGGAGTCTTTCTCCATATGACATCTTCTAGGGATGGGCTTTGAGAATCTCTAAATAAACCTCACATTGAGTAAATACCTGCAATATATATATATATATAT